>NW_027069994.1:0-3551 GCF_002906115.3 Quercus suber
GGTGCAGAATGCTTTATCAGGAGTTTGTATGGATTACTTGATACCAAGAAGTTTGTTAAAGCAAAGGAGTTAATGGGTAGGATGATCTTGGAGGGTCTAAGTCCAAGTTTCATGTCTTACAAGTTATTGATTCAGGGGCTTTGCAAGGACAAGTTATTGGGCGATGTGGATTGGGTGTTGAAGCAGATGGTGCAGCAAGGTTTTGTTCCAAAGATGGGATTTGGAAGCGGATTCTCAGAAGTATGTTTCCAGGAAAGAACCGAGATAGCAGTATTTCTTTTGAGGAAATTGTAGGGAATTAGCTAATTTGAAAATCATGAGCGTTGTGGCGAAAAGAGCTTGATCTCATCATGATTTTGCATACACAATATGGTCCTTTAGAGAGTTCTAGTTACAGAACTGCTACCAACAACACAGAGGAAATTGCACAACTAGCTGCAAGGAAAACAAACTACATTGATCCTTGAATCATAAGACTACACAACTGAAACAAGCTACAAGTTCCAGTACACCTGATGGCTACTACTATGCACCTATCTTTAATCAAACCATTTTTATCCACACTTTTTTGCAAAGCTGCTGAGTCTGTACTTTGTCAAAAGATAAGCTGCAGAATGGAATTTTTATCCTTATAGCTATTGTCCCTTCTAAATATGATAGATTAGGTCATTGCTGGCATGTTTAGAAACAAGCTTCCAAAATTGTTCTGTTTTACCTATCTCTAACCCAATTAAGTCTCTAGTCTGCATAATTCCAAAATTTCCTCCATATATTTAAAATGTGTTATAATAGCTGTAATCGCAAAGATATGGTCCTACTCTCAGACACCAGTCTGCACTCTGTAGAATAAGCGCATAGTGTAGCCTCTATACCAGGACTCAGATTGCTTTGATCTATTGACAAACAATCCTTAATTGCGAGACATGTTACTTTGGATGATTTTAGGGAAGCAGAACAACTGCCACCAATCAATCTGTGGTGGTCTCTCTTGAAAAGCTTCCCAAAGTTCTGAGATGGTAAACTTTCCAGGCTTTGGAGGAAGGCATCCGACAGGATCAAAAGAGGGAGTTCTATTAGACTACTAGTATGCAGAAATAAACCTCAACTTTAACAGAAGCTTTGCATGCCATAAGTCCATGACATGTTCTGTTCTTTATTGTTTCAGATGGAAATTCAGCCAGAATTACTTAAATGGACCATAGCAAAGATAAAACATGTTGCTTTTGTAAGTTGCGTAAAACCCGTACAGCTTACTTTCTTGAGACAGCTTATAAAAAAAAGAATTGCTTAAAGTGTGGTTTTTATTTCTCTCGACTTAGAAATTACAATGGTCCTCTCTCGAAAGTTACCAGATCAATTTCAATTCTGGTTTGACTCTCTGATATGCCAGTTTCAATTCAAAAAATTGAGGGAGACTCTTGAAACTTTAGTTATACAGCAAGTTCTTTTTTCTGCTTCTTCTTGTTAGACTAATTATATATAGCTTGATTAAAGACCAGAATGGGTTACAACCCTGTTAAACCAATCACCAATATGTAAGTTTACCCAGAAGAAAAAAATCCCTCCTTGCTTCAGAACTGCCTCATGAAAATTGGGAGGTTGAAAACCATGCCCTTGGTTGTTATTCTGGCATGTTTATAATTGGAATGCGCTGCCATTTTTTTTTTTTAAATGCATTTTAAGTTGGAAACTTAACTAGTCTGAAACATTACTGTTTCCAACCCTTTTTATTCTCTTTCCAGCAGCTCGTAAAACCTGCTTCACATGGATGTGCACCAAAACATATATAATGCCAATATGCCACTTAGGATAGAGGGGCATTCTTAATATATCGATAATAATGTGAAGTGGCAAAGACAATCTAGTATAGAAGCAAACGGTGCATTTGAATTGATGGCCTCCAGGTATTCTGCATCTCACATTTAGCACTAAAGATTTCCAGTCAAAGATACGGAGCAGAAATTTTCATTTATGGTATTCTCAGCTACTGCTTGCACTAAAACATATCTGGGAAGTGAGAAACCAGGTGATTACAGGATATAGATTTCAACATACAATAAGTAGCAACCAGACTTAACAACAACAAAATTCTTATTTTAGCAACAACAAAAAAATTTAAAATTTAAAACTAGTGTTTTTTTTTTTTAAAGGAATTCACAGGAGTGAATGTTTTCACACACTAAACACACTTTCTCAACAGTATTTACTACCTAATTTCAAAGTTCTTCCTCCAGCTTTCTATCTAGTAAAAAAAAAACACCTACAAAACTGCAACAGATTCACCAAACACATGTAATCAAAGTTTATGCTTGTTGTGACCGATAACTCTTTATGACTGGACTCAGATTGCCTTGATCTATTAGGTCGACAAATCAATATATATTAATAGCCAAAGTTCATAGAAAATTTAATTAGATTTTAATTGGATTCTCAATTTTGCATCATGTGTCCCATTTAATTTTTAATTTTGTGCCAAGTAAATTATTGAGTGTAAAAATTGAAGAGTCAAAATCCAATTAGATTCTAAATTAGATTTCAATTGGAGTCTAATTTTTCGCCATGTGTCCAGAGATAAAACAATTAGTAACAAAAACAATTAGGAGTTTGCAACATCATTGATCAATAAGTCCAATTTTATTTTGCCATTTGCATGCTGTTCCAAACTGTGTGCAAGAACATAAAAATACCAAATAATGCAAGTTCATTCTTGTTCAAGTTGGCCCTTGATGGCCAGGTTGTCTTCTCTTCAATAGGAATCCATTGGCGGCTTTGTGTCCCTCCATTGCAGGCTTGGAGTAGTCGATAATATGGAGTTTCAACATCTTGGCTTTTGCTACATATCGAAGGACCCAACGAGGACTTCCTATAAAAACAAGCAGGTAATACTATGAATCAGGACTACCTTTTTTTACTTATGAACAAAACCACCCATACTTTATGATATATAAATCTTGTTATATCTATATTCACCTACATACAAATCTAATACATATATAAGTATTGGTTATGAACAATACTAGCGAGTGCTTTTTTTTTTTTTTTTTTTTGAGTGAAGAGATTTGAGTGTTGAAGTATTGGTTTCACATAAAATAAAATAAAATGAAGTGAAATCAACAGTATGAATGAGTATGTAGTTTAATGAAATATAGTATGAATGTTAAGTCAAGTATTGGTTATGAACACAGTAAATAATTAATTTAGTTAAATAATTAATTTCTAAATTAAGACAGGTATTATTTTTCTCCTTTATAAATATTAGCTATAACTTATAATTATCCGTTGCAATAAAAGCTTTGATACTTTATTTATTAGGAGAATTTATTGCAATAATTTAAAAAATGAAAAAATAGTTGTAATATCTTGATACCAATTATTTTGCAATGAGAGATGCTATGTCTACAACAATTTTACAACATTTTTACAACAAATCACAGGTGATTAGTTGTTATTGGTTCAAATTTAAAACTAACACTAAGATTACTTTTTTGCCCCAACAATAACAACCAGTAACAACCTGCCACTTAGGATTTGTTGTAAAATGTTGTAGACAT